>NC_056480.1:17600110-17602233 GCF_008729295.1 Plectropomus leopardus | reverse complement strand
TGGGGTAGTTTTTGGAAACATCACAGGTAAAGCTGCTGAATGAATGGCCTTGTTTATTGGAAATATCTGATGCAAGATTGCATATCTGCTGGATACTCCCTTCGTGTCCACTGTTTCCACAACGGTTTTGTGTTTCATCTCTGAATTAATTGCAGACCACGGCCTACCACAGACGAAGGGAGTAATGGAAAAACTCATTTGACAGCAAATCTTTCCAAGTCTTGGTAGTGGTGAGTCGATGCATGGAAAACTCATTGTGCCCCCAAATATCAGCCGAGTGTCTCTCGCTCATGTGCTCTCTTTCTCTCAATTATGTGTCTGAGATGAAGTCATCATTACTTAATCCCCCTTGTGCCGATGCCAGTCCCTGAAAAATGCTTCCTAAGCATTGTCCACATCGTGCAAGCAGCACATGAGCCAGATATGTTTGGTATGTGATTGACAGGTCAGAGAGTGGCTATTTCTCACATCCTGGGAGGGACACAATCCTTCATTCCTGCATCTTTTCTCTCTCAGACCTCTGTATTACATAATCCACTAGGATGCAGACTCAACATACTTGTCGCCATCTGGCAAAATAATTAGAGCCAAGTGAAAAAAAAGAAGACGTGTTGTTCAAAGTGTGCAAGTTGAACAGTTGATTCCAGACACTGTGAGATTGCTAATATTGTTTAACTAGTTTACACATAAACAAATGCATGTTATTAAATGTGCCAATGTTTAGCTGGAGATATTACTAGTTTAATTGTATGGAGATGTACCCACGTCACGCAGAGGATTTGCATTTTAATAAACTCTGATGTCTAAGGAGTTTGCGTGTGAAGACTTTAATCAGATTGATAATAGTGTACTGCAGTTGTTGTAGTCTGACATCTAGTGGACAATGCGAGAACATGCTCTAACAACATGTCCCAGGTTGCAACAGACTGAGCATGACTACATGACCCTGCTTAACAAATGCAAAGTGCAAAACAATTACCCCTGGTAATTTGTTGACGCATATTTGTTTTTCACAAGTTTATTTAACATAAGTTCCCTCTTTAAGACATGTGGACTACCAGATAAGTAGATTCATAATAAAGAAGGAGCCTCCTTTTGGTTCTTGTTATTTAAGTTAATAATGCTTGTTACTGTTGAATAATTAGACATTTATAGGATGACCATAAATCACAATACACACAATATATAGGGTGCCTGGGCCACTAAATTCAAGGTAGTAATCATAAAATACACTATATTCGTATCTATTCTAATATACTATGTACTTGCTGTCATTTTCAAAAATACCAATTAGTTCATTTTTGTCCTGGATGACTACATTTAATTTACAAAGTGTCAAATTCATCCGTCTCTACAATCATCAGAGAAGTCAGAGGAATCTCCGGAACCTTTTTGCTCTCAAAACTTTCGGATTTGTTTGAAGGACGGACTGCTTGGTGTCGCATCGTTTACGGTCCGTCACTCAAAGCCAAAGCAGAGTATTGGACAAGCTCAGACATTTCTGTAATTTAGTCTCATTGTTACTACCTTTACTTTGAATACTTTTGATGGACAGCGTGGAGCAGAAAGACACGGAAGCGACGGCGCCTTCAGTTATCGACCGATATTACACTCGATGGTTCAGAGCCGGTAAATAAAACCACTGAAATGTGGCTCAGGTTGTGTTAGCCGTCCGGTGGCTAACTCAGCTAACGTTAGCTGGACTTGAGTTAGCACTAAATATTTTGATAATTACTCAGCGTAATGCAGGTTCTTAAAACACTGACATGTATTTTGATTGTTTTATGTAGACATGAAGGGGAAACCGTGTGAGGACCACTGCATCCTGCAGCATTCAAACAGGTAGCAACTCCAGCTGCTGATTATTACTGGATCAATAGTAGATCAATAGTAATTTAAGATGGTAATTGAGTAAAAAGTGAAATACTCTTTGCAACAAATACTCAAATGTTCAACTTTTGTTGAGGCTACTTTATGATTTGTACTAATATGATTTGGAAGCTTTTACAATATTGTGTATGGGTGAACTACAATATTAGTAATATCTCATAAATATTTAAATATAATAATATAAAACAATATTACCAAATACAGTCTCATATTACAGGAAATTTGATTGCCTA